>NC_138779.1:213461411-213468740 GCF_965119305.1 Pelophylax lessonae | reverse complement strand
TTTCCTCCACTCCTCTCTCTTTCTCTCGCTCTCTCTTTCCTTTCTTTCTCTCTCTTTTTCCTCTCTCGTTTCCTTTCCTTTCCTCTTTCCTTCTTGCTCTTTTTTCCTTTCCTTCTTGCTCTTTTCCTTCTCCCTCTCTCTCTCTTCCTTTCCTTTTCTCCTTTTCTCTTTGTTTTCCTTTCCTTCTTGCTATTTTTCTTCTCTCTCTCTTTCCTTTCCCTCTCTCTCTCTCGTTTCCTTCACTTCTCTCTCTCTCTCTCTCTCTCTCATTTCCTTAACATCTTTTTCCTCTCCTTTCCTTCTCTCTCTTTCTCTTTTCCTTTCTCTCTCTCCCTCTCCCTCTTTCTCTCTCCCTCTTTCTTTCTCTTCATTTCCTTCTCTCTTTCTCTCTCCTTTCCTTTCGTCTGTCTCTGCCTGTCTGTGTGTGTGTCTCTCTCTCTCTTTCCTTTCCTCCACTCCTCTCTCTTTCTCTCGTTCTCTCTTTCCTTTCTTTCTCTCTCTTTTTCTCTCTCTCTTTTTCCTTTCCTTCTCTCTCTCTCGCGTTTCCTTTCCTTTCCTCTTTCCTTCTTGCTCTTTTCCTTCTCCCTCTCTCTCTCTCTTTTCCTTTCCTTTTTTTTTCTCTCTCTCTTTTCCTTTCCTTTTCTCTCTCTCGTTTCCTTTCCTTCCTTTTCTTTTCCTTTCCTTTTCTCTTTGTTTTCCTTTCCTTCTTGCTATTTTTCTTCTCTCTCTCTTTCCTTTCCCTCTCTCTCTCTCGTTTCCTTCCCTTTCTTTCTCTCTCTCTCATTTCCTTCCCTTTCTTTCTCTCTCTCTCCTTCCCTTTCCTTATCGCTCTCATCCTTTTCCTTTATTTTACTTTCCTTCACTTCTCTCTCTCTCATTTCCTTTACTTCCTTTTCCTCTCTCTTTCTCTTTTCCTTTCTCACTCTCTCCCGCTCCCTCTTTCTCTCTCTTCATTTCCTTCTCTCTCTCTTCCTTTCCTTCTCTCTCTCCTTTCCTTTCATCTCTGTCTCTGCCTGTCTGTGTGTGTCTCTCTCTCTCTCTTTCCTTTCCTCCACTCCTCTCTTTTTCTCTTGCTCTCTATTTTTCTTTCCTTTTCCTTTCCTTCACTTCTCTCTCTTTCTTCCTTTCTCTTTTCCTTCCTGGAACAGTGACCGCTTCTCTTGATAAGACTCCTCCTCTGGCTGTTGCATTCCCCTCCTCCGCCAGTCCTGGGGTACAGCGCTGAGCTCACTCAGGGCTTCCTATTCAGGGCAGTGAGGGGTTGTTGGAAAGGTTGACACCAGCAGGGCTACCAAGAGAACCTCAATGACCCTGAATGGTTAAATTGACTCTTTAAATGACAGAAATGTGTCAGGAAGTGGAGAACTCCTTTAAGTTCCATTTTCTTTCTTCCCTAGCTGGAGGAACGGATTACCCCGGAGGCCTAGCGACACGGACCGGCTCCGACCGAAAACTGTAACGGGTCACAGACAAGGCCATGCCCGGCAACTAACCCTTTCACTCCCTGGAGGCTGTCACCCCATTTTTACTCTTCTTACGTCCGTCTAGAACTGGTGCCCCATCCGACCCGCCTGAGTCACCGTGATATGCAGTCATCTTCAGCTTCCCCTCTCCCCTCCCCCCCAGGAATCTTGGGGGTGAAGATCTGATGCTTCCAAGAAAGGACGCCTTGTTTCCTAAAAGTCGCCGAATGCTTCCTTTTTTTCTTTCCCCGATATGTTCACAGGAGCACGGGGTCACCTCACCTACCTTCTGAAATGCGTTATCCATCAGCTGGCATAAAGCAGTTCATGAGGCTTTTCATTATTCTTTGACCTCGGACGCTGTATATCTGGAGCCACCTCCACCCCGAACGGAGGACGTATGGAGGCCACCATTGCCAACCTCTACTTCTGAAAATACTAGCTCACTGGCTTTCATTCTAATCCAAAGCTTCAGGGTTTTAGGAGTTTTTTTTGTAGTGCTTCAGTTTGGGGTTCACTTTATGGAGAGTTAGTGGGTCCTTGTAGTGTTCCTAGGCAGGTACCTGGGAGGGGGTTTGGTTCCTCAGGCAGGAAATTTGTGGGTGTGCAATTTAATGCTAAGCCCTGAAGAAGGGGAGTCATAATTCCCCAAAGTGCATTGGTTATATTTATCTAACCGCTTACAAAATAAAAGTCTGGAACCAAATTCTCAACGCGCTCCTCGTGGCACCCAACTGGTTTCCTGTCCACGAGACCACCACCCTACCAGGTACCAGTCTATTTTGCCCATACACAGCTGCTCTAGTTTTGATAAATCCTCTGTGAATGGGGAAAATCCCCCATTATGGCCACTAGATGGAGCTGAAGAGCATACATGTTAGCTAGGATACTCAGCGCCATCTAGTGGCTACAATGTAGCATTTCTCCACATTCACGCTAAATAACATTTGAGAAATATCCTATTATGGCCACTAGATGGAGCTGAGGAGAAAATGTATGACCTAGGATACACAGGGCCATCTAGTGGCTGTAATGCAGTATTTCTTCCCATTCATGCTGAATAACATTCAATCTACAAGAGAAAACAAAGCCTGAGAACATTCATTTTTGCCCATACACAGCTGCTCCAGTTTTGATAAATTCTCTGTGAATAGGAAAAATACCCTACTAGATGGAGCTGAGGTGCATACTTATTACCTAGGATACTCAGAGCCATCTAGTGGCCATGATGCAGCATTTCCCCCCATTCACACTAAATATCATTAGATCCACAGAGGAAAAAAAATCCTGAGAACATTGGATTTTGCCCATATACAGCTGCTTCAGTTTTGATAAATTCTCTGTGAATAGGATAAATACCCCACTAGATGGAGCTGAGGAGCATACTTATTACCTAGGATACTTAACACCATCTAGTGGTCATATTCAATTTTGCCAATGAATAGCTGCTCCAGTTTTGATAAATTCTCTGTGAATAGGAAAAATACCCCACTAGATGGAGCTGAGGAGCATACTTATTACCTAGGATACTCAGAGCCATCTAGTGGCCACGATGCAGCTTTTCCCCTCATTCACACTAAATAACATTTGATCCACAGAGGAAAAAAAAAAATCCTGAGAACATTGGATTTTGCCCATACACAGCTGCTCCAGTTTTGATAAACCCTCTGTGAATATGGAAAATACACTACTAGATGGAGCTGCGGAGCAAACTTATAACCGAGGATACTCAGCACCATCTAGTGGTCATAATGTAGTATTTCTCCCAATTCACGCTGAATAACATTCAATCTACAAGAGAAAAAAAGCCTGAGAACATTCAATTTTGCCCATGGATAGCTTCTCCAGTTTTGATAAATCCTCTGTGAATAGGGAAAATACACCACTAGATGGAGCTGGGGAGCAAACTTATAACCTAGGATACTCAGGGCCATCTAGTGGTCGTAATGCAGTATTTCTCCCCATTCCTGCTAAATAACATTTGAGAAATATCCCATTATGGTCACTAGATAGAGCTGAAAAGAGCACATTTTACCTAGTATACTCAGCGCCATCTAGTGGCCACAATGTAGTATTTCTCCCCATTCCTGCTAAATAACATTTGAGAAATGCCCCATTATGGCCACTAGATGGAGCTGAGGAGCATACTTATTACCTAGGTTACACAGCGCAATCTAGTGGTCATAATGCAGTATTTCGCCTCATTCAGGCTGAATAACGATCAATGTACAAGAAAAAAAGCCTGAGAACATTCATTTTTGCCCATGCATATCTGCTCCAGTTTTGACAAATCCACTGTGAATGGTAAAATTACCCCATTATGGGCACTAGAAGGAACCAAGGAGCATACTTATTTCTTAGGATACTCAGTGCAATCTAGTGGTCATAATGCAGTATTTCTCCCCATTCACGCTGAATAACATTCAATCTACAAGAGAAAAAAGTCAGAGAACATTCAATTTTACCCATGGATAGCTGCTCCAGTTTTAATAAATCCTCTGTGAATAGGAAAAATAGGCCACTAGATGGAGCTGAAGAGCATACTTATTACCTAGGATACTCAGAGCCATCTAGTGGCCATAATGCAGCATTTTTGCCCATTTACACGAAATATCATTCGATCCACAGAGAAAAAAAAGCCTGAGAACATTTGATTTTGCACATGCACAGCTGCTCCAGTTTTGACGAATCCTCTTTGAATGTGAAAAAGTACCCCATTATGGCCACTAGATGGAGCTGAAGAGCATACATGTTACGTAGGATGCTCAGCCCCATCTAGTGGCCACAAAGTAGTATTTCTCCCCATTCACGCTAAATAACATTTGAGAAATATCCCATTATGGCCCCTAGATGGCGCTAACTTATTACCTAGAATACTCAGTGCCATCTAGTGGCCGTAATGCAGCATTTGCTAAATAACATTCGATCTACAGAGAAAAAAAGCCTGAGAAAATTGGATTCTGCCCCGTTCGCAAAGAGAGATTTTACACGCAGTTTCGAAGGATGAAGAGATGCTCAGATTTTATATAGATACACCCTTTAGTTTAAAGAAATGTATATTTTATTAAGTCGAATTGTAGCAATGAATACTGTTATGCAAAAACGGTCGTCCCAGAGCCTTTAGCGCCTGAACCGCAAATCTCAGAATGGCCCGGGTCGCCCAATTTTGATTTATCAGGCATGTTTCAGAAGATGTTTGCATGTCGCTGTCCACAGATATATCTGCTTTTTGTTATTTTTTTAATTTCCCCGCTGCGTAATGCACATAGGTGTAGTACTTACCTTGCCGGGGCCGGGGGGGCTGTAATCACAGTATTGTAACAAAGCGCCATCCTGAGCCGCTCCGGCGCCAAATTCACGTCCAAAGCTTTAATCAAACGGCCATGTCGGCGGTCAGACTTTGCGGGGGCAGGGTGGCGGGACGCAGGACACCGTCAGATCCCGCTTCCTCAGTCGCCTCCAGCCAACATGGCCGACGTTGTGAATGTTTAAACTTTTAAACTCCGGGAAACAGTCCGGCCGCGGCGACCCGACTCCGGAGATCGTGGAGCTCGGGGGAGGGGTAGGGGGCTGGGGGTGGGGGTGGGTCGAAAGGGGTTAAAGGGACTTTTTAACAAAGCATGTTATTTATTTTGTAATACGGAAATTAAAACGGAATCTAATTAGAATTATATTATGTATGAACGATGAAGGAAGGTTGGAAGAGGCCGACTCTCTCTGTGAGGCTCGCTTTAGGATGCCGTGTGTTTTGCTTGCGGGCTTTTTATGAGCGATAAACAGCCCAGAAAGAAAAGCACGGGTTTACTTTCCAAGGTCCAGGCTTATTAGAGTGCTGGCTGTAGCTTTAATGCACGCTGTTAGCAAAGATTCAGTCTTTTAGCGACTCGCTTAAAGCTACAGCCAGCTCAGCTTCAGTCTTTTAAAGACTCACTTAAAGCTACAGCCAGCACTTTTATTAACATCCGTATTCAACTTTGTAGCTGAAGGGTGTGTAAGGGGCTCTGATTAAGCTGCTTAGGGCTTAGCTGTTTATTTAGGGGACAATAAAGCTCTCTCTTGTATATGATATCAAACCAAATAATTCTGATTGGCTGTAATTTATTGTAAAGGAACGTACATGCAAGTGCAGTGCTTGAAACCGATGCCTATAAAAAGGCATCCAATGTGCCCTTCGATGCCCCCTGGGGGCCCTTTATCAGTAAGAAGTTTTTTGCAGTATGTCTGAGAACTCTGCTGCCCCCTGGGGACCTTTATCAGTAAGCAGTTTTTTGCTGGAAATGCGTATTTCTGGGAACTCTGCTGCCCCCTGGGGACCCCTTCTCAGTTAGCAGTTTCTGCAGTATATCTGGGAACTTTTCTGCCCCCTCAGGGGGAGGGGGGGGGGTGCTTTATCAGTAAGCAGTTTTGTAGTAGTATATCTGAGAACTCTGCTGTCTCCTGTGGACCTTTTATCAGTAAGCAGTTTCTGTAGTATCGCTTAGAACTCTGCTGCCCCCTGCAGGCCTTTTATCAGTAAGCATTTTGTTGCTGCATATCTGAGAACTCTGCTGCCCCCCGGGGACCAGTAAGCAGTTTCTGTAGTATATCTGAGAACTCTGCTGCCCCCTGCAGGCTTTTTATCAGTAAGCATTTTGTTGCTGCATATCTGAGAACTCTGCTGCCCCCTGGGGACCATTTATCAGTAAGCAGTTTCTGTAGTATATCTGAGAACTCTGCTGCCCCATGCAGGCCCTTTATCAGTAAGCAGCAGTTTTTTGCTGGAAATGCGTATCATGCGTATTTCTGAGAACTCTGCTGCCCCCCGGGGACCCCTTATCAGTAAGCAGTTTCTGCAGTATATGGGGAAGGGGGGGGGGGGTGGTCTTTATCAGAAAGAAGTTTTGTAGTAGTATATATGAGAACTCTGCTGCCCCCTGTGGACCCTTTATAAGTAAGTAGTTTTTTGCTGTATATCTGAGAACTCTGCTGCCTCCTGGGGACCTTTTATCAGTAAGCAGTTTCTGTAGTATATCTGAGAACTCTGCTGCCCCCTGGGGGCCCTTTATCAGTAAGCAGTTTCTGGTGTATATCTGAGAACTCTGCCTCCCCCTGCAGACCCTTTATCAGTAAGCAGTTTCTGTAGTATATCTGAGAACTCTACTATCCCCTGGAGACCCTATATCAGTAAGCAGTTTCTTTAGCATATCTGGGAACACTGCTGCCCCCTGGGGACCCTTTATCAATAAGCAATTTCTTTAGTATATCTGAGAGCTCTGCTGCCCCCTGGGGACCCTTTATCAGCAAGCAGTTTCTGTAGTATATCTGGTAACTCTGCTGCCCCCTGGGGACTCTTTATCAGGTTTTGCAGTATATCTGGGAACTCTGCTGCCCCCTGGGGGCCCTTTATCAATAAGCAGTTTATTTAGTATATCTAAGAGCTCCGCTGCCCCCTGGGGACCCTTTATCAGCAAGCAGTTTCTGTAGTATATCTGGTAACTCTGCTGCCCCCTGGGGACTCTTTATCAGGTTTTGCAGTATATCTAGGGAACTCTGCTGCCCCCTGGGGGCCCTTTATCAGTAAGCAGCAGTTTTGCAGTATATCTGAGAGCTTTGCTGCCCCCTAAGGACCTTTTATCAGTAAGCAGTTTCTGCAGTATATCTGAGAACTCTGCTGCCCCCTTGAGACCCAAGCAGCTTTGCAGTCAATATGAGAACTCTGCTGCCCCCTTCTGGCGAGTCTGATATATTACACCCTCCTTCCAAGCCTCAGAGAGAATGTCACGCTCCTGACAGATTTTCCTCAGTAGCATATAATTTAAGTAGGGCTACTGCGTAGCCGCCAAACTAAGTACGATGCATGCCGAATTTTACTGTACCAACAGGCTAT